>NC_057864.1:44079859-44094859 GCF_019393635.1 Dromiciops gliroides | reverse complement strand
TTGATGTATTCAAACAAGAGGCTAGGGCTATAGGTATTTTTATCCAATTCACAGAAACTGGTCTTGAAGGCAGGGTGCCCCAATTTAATAAAAAAAAATCTTCATCTAATTAATTTGAGGAATCATTTTTCCCCACTTAAATATCCCTACTTAAATTTCCTTGCTTATCTTTATAAATTCTTCACAAGAAATCTCTAAAACCCTCCTGAGGGTTTTTTTCATTCCTGGCCTTCTCCAGAGTACAATAACATGAGATGTGTGTAGCTTATGGGGTCACCAGGAGGGTTTTATAAGTTGTTCCCCAGCGTTAATAGTCTAGAGTAATAAATATCGTTTTCTCTTTCAGCCCACAACATTAAATTGTTTTGCATTGCCCACATAGGGTTTGTTTGTGCCTAAGTAAATGAGATTTGATACAAATTTAGGCTAATTTCATGACATAGAAGTGGGCTTGTTAACTAAAAATAGAGCTATGCGATAAAAAATTTTCATGTGAAAAATTCCGGGGTTAGGGGAAGAGAGACAGAGAGAAATAGAAAGACACAAAGAGACAGAGAGAGAGAGAGAGAGACACAGAGACAGAGAGAGACAGAGAGACAGAGAGAGGAGAGGGAAGGGAAAAGAGAAGAAAGAGGAGAGGAGAGAGAAGAGAAAGAGAAGAGGGAGGAGAAAGAGAGTAGGAGAGAGCAATTGATTTAGATAGAGGAGAGAATACTGGATATGGATGCGGAAGGAAGTGGAAGACCTAGGGTTCTTCAATTAACTTGTATGATCCTGTACAAGTCACTTACCTTTTGGAGATTGTTTCCCTCAATTACAAAATGAGGGGTCTGGGATAAGTTATCTCTAAAATCCACCACCCAAAGTACAGGCCTGAACATGTTACTACCTTGCTCAAGAAGGTTCAGTGGTTCCCTGTTGCCCTCGGGATAAACTAAAAACCATTCTTCTTCACACTTAAAGCTCTTTCAAGATCCTGCCCCAACCTATATTTCTAGACTTATTTCTGGTAGCTCTTCTCCACACACACTATATTCCTATTCATAACATTATCTTACCTTCTTGCCTTTGACATGGGTTGTCCACCTTGCCTTTATCTGGGCTTCCTGGATTTTCTACCTCTATTCAGGGCTCAGGTGCCACTTTCTACCTGGGTCCTTCCGGATCCTCTCAGTTATGAGCAGTCCTCCTCCACACCCCTCCTTATTTTGTTTGTACTTTGTATATATTTTGCATTTTTTTTAATCCATGTACACAATAAAACATAAGCTTCTTGAGGCTTAAAACTTTTCATTTTTATCTCTATTCTTAGCACAGTACTATCACATAGCAGGTGCCTGGTCAGATCACAAACATTTATTAAGAAAAGCTTCATGAATTGAATTACGCGATCTAACATCCTCAATATTTATCCAACATTAAGTGTTTTTACCTCAAACAAACCAAAGAAAATCATCCATCTAGAAAATATCTGAAATTGATTTGGAGCCCACCTACTGTGTATTTTCCTGATGTAAACAAGAGATGTGTTAAAAGCTTCTGAAGGTTTTAAAAGGATTTTTCTGTTCCCTAATTATATCTTAACTTGTTCCCATTCTGAGCTCCCCTGATCCTAGAAATTATTCTCACAAGCCCCCCAGGCTCAAGAACTGAGAAGTCATCCTTAATCTTCTGCCTCTCTTTCTCCCCAAGTCATCCTAAGGACAATCCAATCTGTTTCATTGTTTCCATTCTCCCAATTGAGGTCTGTATTAATTCATATCAACAGGACTCAACTTCTCTACCTACCTTTTGTGCCTTGTCATCCAGTGCATCCTCATTATTTGATTATCAAGCACTGATTCAGGTATTTTAATCAATAAACTTAAATCAAATTAAGCACAGACTATATGTCAGGCACTGTGCTAAACTGGAAGGGACTCCAGAAGTCACTTAGGCCAACCCCTTCATTTCACAGATGAGGAAAGTAAGGCCTACAGAGGTTGTGATTTTCTCAAGATTACAAAAGTCATAAATAGCAGCAGCAGGATTGGAACCCATCACAGGATTGTTGTAGCACATCTAGCTAGAATTCAGGGGCTATCTGGTCCAACCAGTTCATTTCACGTATGGGGAATCTGAGTCCTACAGAGGTTAAGTGATTTTTCCCAAAGTTATACAAGTAGCAAGAGACAGAACCAATATTTGAACCCATGTCCAATAACCCCAAGTCTAGAACTCATTCTATTGCAGCTCCACCTCTGCCTAACCACCACTGCTGGGCTCAGCGACATAAACTATGATTCATGAACCATGTTCTTTCTGCCCAAAAATTGTCTTCGGTACTTCCCCACTACCTATGGTTTAATGTCCAAAGTCCTTAGCTTAACATTCAAAGCAAAATCTGGTCCCTACTTACCACTAGGCAGCAAGGTGATGCAGTAGATAGAACTCTGGGCCTGGGTCTAGAGTCAAAAGACCTGGGGTTCAAATCCAACCATAAACATTTCATAGCTGTGTGACCCTGGACAAGTCACTTAACCTGTTTGCTTTAGTGTCCTTAAACTGCAAAATGAGGATTTTATATTAATAGCGTCTACTTCCCAGGGTTGTTGTAAGGATCTAATGAAATAATATTTGCAAAAAGTTCTTAGCAGAGTACCTGGCATATAGTGAGTGGTATATGAATGCTTACCCCTGTCTTCCTTCCCGTCCAACTTTACTTCTCACCACAGCTGTTAGGGCATGTGCTTTCTCTCTCTCTTAGAAATATGGTGCTGGGGGGCAGCTAGGTGGCGCAGTGGATAGAGCACTAGCCCTGGAGTCAAGAGGACCTGAGTTCAAATCAGGCCTCAGACACTTGACACTTACTGGTTGTGTGACCCTGGGCAAGTCACTTAACCCCAATTGCCTCACTAAAAAAAATTAGAAATATGGTGCTGGGGGGTTTCAGCTTGTGTTAACTGCCACTTAATCAACATTCCTCTAATATTGAATAAACTTTAATTATAAATACTTACTGCCTAAACTGGTGCAATAGCCATTATTATATAAATAGCAATTAATAGATAAGTATCCAGTAATTTAGCAAACACAATTCTCGAACCACAAAAAAGTTAACCACCAATAATATAAATAACACAAGAGAACGAATAGGGCCCAGGATAGAACCCCATGGGACACCTACAGTTAGTGGGTGTGACATGGATATGTTGTTCAATCATGTCCAACTCTTGGTGACCCTATTTAGAGTTTTCTTGGCAAAGATATTGGAGTGGGTTGTCATTTCCTTTTCCAGCTCATTTTACAGATGAGGAAACTGAGGCAAATAGGGTTAAGTGACTTGTTCAGGGTCACACAACTGAGGCCAGATTTGAACTCAGGAAGGTAAGTCATCCTGACTCTAGACCTGGCACCTGGCTGCCTAATGAATGTTATGGAATTTGGGCTAATATGGAAGAAATAATTTGGAAGTACAGGGGGCAGGGGCAGGGGTGGGAAGGGGGGAGGACAATACTGACAAAGAGTAAAGAAATCCAAATGTCTGGGTGTCTGTGCTTTATGATAATTGAAAAAGTTTTAAAGAGAACTCAGAAAAACTTAGAATTGTAGAACGTTATGAGTTGGAAAGGGAGGTCCCAGATGTTATTTACTCCAGTTCCTTCATTTGATAGATAAAGACATTGATGTTCAGAGCAGGAAAGAAAGGGCTTTTGCAGTTTTTAAGCCTTCTCTGGTGCTTAGGAACCCCCTGTATTAACTGTTCTCTACATTTTGGAAAAAAGCTGCTTGTTTAGATGAAGAAGTCAGTGATTTAGAAGAAGAAGAAGAATTTAATTTTTAGGCAAATGTTTTACCTTACCACCGTGTTTCTTCTTTGATGATTTAGTAGAATTTAATTACCTAGGTAAATTAAAAGCCAAGTCACCTAAAAGGAATTGGAAATAGATTGAGTTTTGTAGATTCTTTTTCATAAAAAATGAATTTTTTTCTGAGAATATGAAAAACCATCTGTAACCTTGACATTTCCATTTTGATCATGAAAAATAAATGTTTTGCAATTAATTTGGTATTGTATTGGGAAACGTGTTCATTTACAAAGCAGAGATTCGATGGAGTGAAAGAAACCAATTCTGAGGATGAGCTTGGGATATGATTTGGAAAAATAAAGCAGTGAGGGGCTGAAAGCAGTGAAGGCAAATGAAATATTAAATCAGAGTATGGAGAGGTCTGAGGAGGTTTCTAGATCTTACTGAGATAAGAGGGATATGGGAAGGCTTCAAAACCCATAAATTAGTGAACACAATTTGAAGAGGGACCCATTATAATTACTTTTTGAAATTTTTCATGATCTCTGAGTTTTAGTTTACTGATTTGAATATTCTTGTGGATGTGGAAAAAATAGCTGGAATGATGGAGGGGGGGTTAAAAACTGATAGTATTCTATCCAATCACAATATTTACCAAGTAGAAAATACAGTCGTAGAAATAAATTGGTAGCATGGAATTATTTGAGCATAGTATACTAAAATTCTGTCCCTGAAGGACCAATAGATAAATTCTAATCTTTATCTGAAGAATTTTTTTGTTGTTGTCTTCCCCGCGGGCCCTCCCCCTCCTCCCCCGGAGGTGTCCAACTCTTTCTGATTCCATTTGGGCTTTTCTGAGCAGAAATACTGGAATGGTTTGCCATTTCCTTCTCCAGCTCATTTTACAGATGAGGAAACTGAGGCAAACAGTGTTAAGCCCAGGGTCACATAGAAAATAATTGTCTGAGACCAGATTTGAACTCAGGAAGATGAGTCTTCCTGACTCTAGCCCCATCACTCTTTCCACTGTGGAGGTAGAGCTGTGGAGGTAGAGAATATACACTCATAATTTCATTACTATGTAACAAGAGCTATATTCACAATTTCCACGTTTCAGAAGAACCTCATGGACCCCAAAAGGAGGAAATGAGAATGCAAGACTGCCTTGTTAATCTTGGGGCAGTAGACTTACTGAAAGCAGTAGGTCTTAAAATTTGACCTAACAATAACTGACCCTTGGGAAAACTCAGATTTAGTATGCTACCATGGAACTGTAGAATGATTGAGTTGGTCCCAAACAAAATTGCAGTGTTGTCTTATTCAAAGTGAGATGTGTTCTCCTATTAAGATGATTTTGATATTTGACCCTCATAAATATACTTTTAAAGTTTGGCATTAAGGAGATATATTTAGCAACTGTAAAAGTTAGAATTATAAGTATAATTGGATCAAAATCATTCAAGCAGCATAGAATGCCAAAATTGACAGATGTATGAAATGATTTTCTATTAAGATAATTTTTTAATGTGTTCAACTGAATTGATGTCATTTAACTAGCCAATAAGTTTTGTCTCATCTTTTATCGTTTATGTTATTATTGCTCCTAATTTTTCTTGCGTTGTGAAATTTGGGAAACTAAGGTGCAAGAAATGCTTTTAATAGGATAATACAACAATATCATTAGAAAATCTTTTGATCTGAATGCTGCAAAATTGTGAATTTAAACTCTCTTATTGGAGACTTGTCATTATGGTTTTAAAAACTATCTTTTTACTGTACTATGCTTTGACTTAAAGTGAATAATAATAATTACTTAGTGTTGGGGAAAAGCACAAAAGACCTTGTAAGTTCTCATCTGTAAAGTTTTGGGGTGACTGACCAGGCCCTGCCTTAGCAAGGTCTAGAACTTTATCAGCTCTAGGTAAGCAATATGGAAATAAGTGTTTTTTGCAAATTCTACCCTGAAACTAGAAGTAATTTGAATCATTATCTTGCCAAAGTAGTAAGTCCTCTCCCACAAAGACACACAGCCTAAAGTGGGGAATAACTTGCTTTCCATTTATGTGATGAATTGTCTAACCACTAATTCTGAAAATTATGAAATTGCATTTGGATAGTATGTATTATAGTTACATCTTTGAGCCAACATAGTTTAATAGGATTTTGCTTTTAAGGGTTATCTAAATACCTTATAATATCCAAGCTAACAGTGGCCAGTGGAGTTTTTTTGGGGGGGGAGAGATTTTTATTCATTCTGTGTATAAAACTCCAGAATGTCAATATTTTCTTAATTTCTTCTTGATTGATATTTACATCAGGATGTGTTTAAATTAGAGAAAGAAAATGATGACTGAATTTGATTGGCTTTTAAATGTTTCATTCAACTTTCAAATGAGTTACAGGTAGCTTAATTTGATATTCTCCCTATAGCTCTGCTGTTTATAAGATTAATTCCAGGGGAAGCTAGGTGGCACAGTAGATAGAGCGCTGGCCCTGGATTCAGGAGGACCTGAGTTCAAATCTGGCCTCAGACACTTAAAACTTACTAGCTCTGTGACACTGGGCAAGTCACTTAACCCAAATTGCCTCACCAAAAAACCAAACCAAACCAAAAAAAAAAAAAAAAAGATTAATTCCAAAAGGTTTGACTTGGCTTTCACCATATGAACTAATGTAAGGCCAATGTGGTTAGGTTTTGTAAGACCCTACTAAATTATACTAAGTCTTATTACTAGCAGACTTAGGCAACATTACCTAGGAAACCTTCACAAGTGACCTAGAACCTATTAAGTTGATCTGCTGGAAGAAACCCCTCTATAAATATGCTTTTGAAATAAGGTCCATTCAGGCACTGTAAACAGCTCACACCCCAGTTAAAGACACTGATATGCTGATTCAGGGAAATAGGTCCCTGAGTAGACCAAGACTGGACAATTTATATACAGTGGGCAAATATGCCTTTGACATAGAATTTCCAAGGAAAACTGTTTCCCAGAAGTAGATGACTTCATGACATAGACAAAAGAATAAACCCAAGACAGTAAAATAAGAAATCTGCTGTTTAAATGGACATTAAAATGTTGTGCATATGTGTTTGACCAAATCCTTAATATTTATAAGTACCTTAATTGCATTGGGAAGTTAGGGAAAGTTCTGGAAGACATTAAACACACAGAGTTTAACATAATTTAATATAAATATGCCACAAAGACTGGGGCATGTGTAGTTGATTAAGGAAGTTCAGGGCGGGGGGGGGGGGTGAACCTGTCATATAATAAAAATAACTGTTATGTTAATTTTGTTTTACTGTGATATTCAATGCTTCCCAATACTTATATTTGCCTGTGGAAATGCCTGCCAGAAAATTTGTATGAAGGTATCCTGAGAAGAAACCTGTAGGATATAACAAGAATGTATTTGGAAATGGATATATGTGATCTTCCACAAAATGGGGAACCACACTTAGCAAGAGGATTCCTGGCTCAGGATTCTTACTGCCACTGTGATAACAAGGGAAGATATGATGGGAAAGAAATTCAGGCTCAGTTTTCTTGATAAGAAAAGGACACTACCCCAGTCTTTATTTTGAGATTCTAGACATTGTTCCTGGAAGCCTGAAGGTCACAACTCAGGCAGAATCAAGGCTGGGAAAGAAGTCATGGCTCTGGTTTTGACAAGCTGGCAGGTATCTTTATCTTCCCCTTTCTGTTATTTATTTCCAGATATGTCTACCCTTATCTTCCCTTCTTGCTTTCTGTAAAATTCCATTTTTCTATGATGCTTATTGACTCACATTTTATAAAAGTTTCCCTCCTACCTATAAACATGCCCATGTCTCCCTCATCCTGAAAAAACCCTCACTTGATCTTTCCATCCCTAATAATTATCATCATATGTCTCTTCTGCTCTTTGTGGTCAAACTCTTCAAAAAGGACATTTACAATAGGTGCCTCCATTTTTCTCTCCTCTCACTCCCTTCTGAGTCCTTTACAAACTGGTTTTGTAGAGACTGTTCTCTCCAAAGTTACCAATGACCTAACTAATTAAGAAGTTGCCAAATCCAGTGTCTTTTTCTCAATCTTCCTTCTCCTAGACCTCTCTGTAGCCTTTGACACTGTTGATCATTCTCTCCTCCCTGAAACTTTTTCTCTCTAGGTTTTTAAGACACCACTCTCTCCTTGTTCTCATGCTACCTATCTGAACATTTAGTCTTAGTCTGCTTTCACAGATCCTCATTCAGATCACTGGAGGTATTCCTCAGGGATCTGTCCTGGGTCATCTCTTCTCCCTCTGTACTATTTCACTTGGTGATCTCCCCAGCTCCCATAGATTTAATTACCATATCTACATTGAGGATTTTCAAGTCTACATATCCTTCCCCAATCTTTCTGCTGACCTCTTGTTTAGCATCTCCAAATACTTTTCAGACACTCCAAACCAGATTTCTAGTAGACATCTTAAACTAAACACATCCAAAACAGGACTCATCTTTTTCCCCAAATTCTACCCCACCCCCACTTCCCTATAACTATAGTAGGCAACACCATCTTTCCAATCCCTCGGGCTCAAATCCCAGGAGTCATCTCGGATTCCCCACTGTCTCTCATCCTACATATCCAATCTGTCACCAAAGCCTGTCAATTTCACCTTTGCAACATCTCTTGAAAACACCCCATTCTCTTCTCTGACACCACCATCCCTCTAGTGCAGGATCTCCTCACTTCAAGCATAGCTAGTAATAGCTGGTGGGTCTGCCTGCCTCAAGTCTCCCCCCACTTCAATCCATCCTCTATTCAGCCACCAAAGAGATTTTCCTAAAGTGCAAGTCTAATCACTTCACCCCCCCAACCCCCTTACTCAATAAACTCCAGTGGCTTCCTAACCCCCAGGATCTAATACAAGGTTCTCTGCTTGGCATTCAAAGACCTTCATAAGCTAGCCCACTCCTACTTTTCTAGTCTTCTTACACCTTATTCCATCCACCATGTACTCTTCCATCCAGTATCACTGGCCTTCTGCTATTCCACAAACAAGATACTCCATATCTCGTCTCCTGGCATTTTCCCTGATTGTACCCCATACCTAGAACATTCTCCCTCCTCAACTCCATCTACTGAGTTCCCTGGCTTCCTGTAAGTCCCAACCCTTCTTAATTCTAATGTCTCTGTTAATTATTTCCCATTTATCCTTGTTTGTTTATATTTGTTTGCATGTTTTCTCCTCCGTTTTATTGTAAGGTCTTTGAGAGCAGGAACCATCCTTTTCCTCATTTTTATCCCCAGAGCTTACTTAGCACAGTGCCTGGCACATAGTAGGTGCTTAATGATTGTAGATTGATTGGTTGATTAATTAAAAGCTAATGCTCTGGGCTAATTTTTTCCATACACAGGGGGCTATACCCTAAGAATAAATAAAATCTGCAGATAACTATCGCTGGGTCACTGATTCACTGATTAACAGCAGTAGCTAATGAATTGGACCCTCAGATAAGTTTTATCTCAAGTGGCATAGAAGGAAGAAGCCTGAATGAGAAGGGGAGTTGGGGGCAACAGAACAGGAATCATAAATAGTTCCAAAATGGCGTGGCTTCCTGTGATCAGATATTTAGTTCTTATCAACAATGCTATTACCCCCTCCTCAAACTCCCTCCTTCTCAATTCCCTCAGCAAGCGAAAGAGAAAGCCTGTGTAAACAGTGTCCTTGGGGGACAGCGAAAGGGAGATAATTACACTTTTTGCACTTAGTCATAAACATCTTGTCCTGGAGAGAAATGCCTCCTTCCCCCAGAAAGCTGCTATCTCAGGAATTAAACAGATAGAGAGTGTCTCAAACAAAGGACCTCCTTCTTCTATGAGCTGCTTCAAGACAAATGGACTGAACGCCGTTGTACTAAATGTACCGAATCTCCTGGCTCGGACAGATTGGCAAGGAGAGAGAGAGGAATCAGGCATTCTTTGTCTGATAAGGCTATCAGTGCTAGCAGCCATGAGAGTTTGCCTGCTTGCTCTCAAGTCTTTCGGATGGCTGAGCTCACAGCCCACACTCCCTGCTTTTAAACATCTTAAGTGCTGTTTGATTATTAAGGACTCTACAGAAGCAAGCACAGTTTGTACCAAGCCCAAGAAAGCCTGATCTTTAAGAGTTCCAGGGTCTTGGGCTGGTTTCCATAGCACCCAGTAGCCAAGCTCAAACATTTTCTGAGTTTTCTTTTCTGAAGGGTACCTAAGGGCAAGTGTGGTATAGTAGGCAAGGGGCTGAATTTGGAGTCCATGTTGCCAAGGTAGTAAGTCCTCTCCCACAAAGACACACAGCCTAAAGTGGGGAATAACTTGCTTTCAAATTCTAGGTTCAAATTCTGACTGGCCCTGCTGCTTGCCATCCATGTGATCATGGGCAAGAAAAAGTGTAAATAATTTCCTCTCTGGGCCTTAGCTATAAAAACAAAGCGATGGACTTCTGGTAGAACTGTCTGTGAATCAGTCCAGCCATGATGGAAAGCATTGTGGAACTATATCTAAAAGCACTCAATTGTCCGTACCATCTGACCCATGATAACACTACTAAGCCTATACTCCAAATAGATCAAAGAAAGTAAAGAACTCATATATACAAAAATATTTAGATCTTTGTAGTGGCAAAAACTGGAAACTAAGGGACAGCTATCAACCAAAGAAATGGATGAAGAAATTATGGTATACAAATCTAATGGCTTATTATCATACCATGAGAAATAACGAAAAGATGATTAAAAAACACTGGGAAGACCATATGAACTGAGTAGAACCAGGAAAACAATTTATCCAATGACAATACTGTAAAGACAACTCTGAAAGACCAAAGATCTTGGATCAGTAGAAAGACCAACAATTGCAGAGGATTAATACAGAGCAAGTTACCCATCTCCTGACAGCTAGGTAAAAGATACAAGATGCAGAATGAGATGAATTTTTCTGGACATGGCCAATGCAAGATTTTTCCTTGTTTGCCTTTGTTTATTTGTTATAAGGATTTTGTTTTTCTTTTCTTTTCCAGTGGAGGTAGCACTGAGAGGGAGAGATTAAATGCTTGTTTATTGAAAAAGAAATTAAAAGGGGGCAGCTAGGTGGCACAGTGGATAGAGCACCGGCCTTGAAGTCAGGAGTACCTGAGTTCAAATCCGGCCTCAGACACTTAACACTTACTAGCTGTGTGACCCTGGGCAAGTCACTTAACCCCAATTGCCTCACTAAAAAAAAAAAAAAAAAAAGAAAAAGAAAAAGAAATTAAAAGCTGGAGAACAAATACAATGATCTCTTATTCTCCAAATCAAATGGCCTTTTCCTCAAACCTCATTCTCCTGGACATTTCTGCAGCCTTTGGCATTGTTTATCGCCTTATTTTCCTTGATACTCTCTTCTCTCTAGGTTTTCACTCTCTCCTAGTTGTCCTCCTATCAGACTGCTCCTTCTCAGTCTATTTTGTTGGCTCTTCATCTGTCACATCCTCTAACTGTAGTTGTCCCAAAGGGTTCTGTTCTTGTTCCTCTTCTTTCTCTAAACTACTTCATTTGGGGACATCTTCTGCTCCCATGGATTTAATTATCATCTCTCTGCTGGTGATTCTCAAACCTGACTACTAAGCCTCAACCTCTCTGTTGGATTCTACTCTTGCAACTGCCTTTCAGACATCTCAAACTGGATGTCAAGTAGGCATCTTAAACTTAACATGCCCAAAGTTGGGGAAAAAATTCCCTCCTAAACCCTCCCGCATCCAAACTTTCCTATTACTGTCAAAGGTATCCCCTTCCTCCCAGACCCTGAGGCTTGTGGTATAGAAGTCATCCTGGAATCCTCACTCTCTCACCTCCTATATCCAATCTGTTCCCAAGGCCCATTGATTTCACTTCTACAGCACCTCTAGAATATACCTCTCTTTCTTCTCTGCCACTGCCACTGCTCTGATAAAGACCCTCAACTCTTCACACTTGGATTATTGAAACAGTTGGCTGGTGGGTCTTCTTGTTTCAAGTCTCTCCCCACTCTGATCCATCCTCTAGCCAATGGAGGAAGATTTTCCTAAAGCACAGGTCTGATCATGTCACCACCACTGCCACCCCTCCTCACTAAATCCCAGTGGCTCCCTATCACCTCCAGAATCAAATACAAAATCCTCTTTCAAAGCATTCAAAGTTCTTCATAACCAACCCAACCTCCATCTTTCCAGTTTTCTTATAGCTACTACCTTCTACATACTCTTTGATCCAGTGACCCTGATCTTTTGGCTGTTCCACAAACAAGATATTACATCTCTCAGCTCCAGGCATTTTCTCTGGCTGTTCCCCATGCCTGGAATATTCTACTTTGTCATCTGTGCCTGCTGATTTCATTGCCTTCCTTAAATCTCAACTAAAATCCCATCTTCTTTCCTAATTCTAGTGCCTTCCTGCTGTTAAATATTTCCTAATTATCTTGTATATGATGTTTGTTGTTTTCCCCATTAGATTGCTATCTCTTTGAGGTCAGGGACTATCTCTTTTTAATATCCCCAGAGCTTACTTAGTACAGTATCTGGCACATCTTAAGCATTAACAAATGCATATTGACTGACTGACTAGATGTCCTCTGTTTTCTTAACCAATGACTCTATGATCTTACCATTTGGAATGGGCACTTACTATCGGCATGCATGTGAGAGGCATCAAAGCATGTCTGAGTCAGAAAGAGCTAGGCTCAAATTCTGCTTCTGATGTAGACTATCTGTATAACTCTGGACAAGTCAAAGCCTTCCATACCCCAAGGCAACTCTAGCTGACTGTAAATTAATCTCAGGACACCCCCTTCCTCCCCCCCCCATCTTCATTCTACTGCTTTTCTCCCACCATACAGGTCAAACATGAAGGAAGTGTCTTTAGTCAGTCAACAAACACTTATTAAGCACCTGCTATGTGTCAAGCACTGATCAATTGATTTCAGTGGTAGAGACCTTGGCCAGTGATTGGACATGATTTCAACACAGGGTCAATCATTTAACCTCCCAGTTTTTCCTTTCCTGAAACTCAACAGAATCAGAGAATGTCATGGTTGGAAAGGACCTCAAAAGTCACCCAATCTAATTTGCACCCTCAACAAAAACTTCATCTGGCACATTCAAGGTGTAGCCTATCTACCCACCCCCAGCCCTGCCCCCAGGTGAGGAGTGCGGAGTTAAAGCTACAAGTTCCTTCTTGTTTGTTGTAGCTGATTGAATGGTTCTTTATAAAAGCCTGTGGGTAATTCAGCATTATAGCTCTTTTCTTTGGCAGACACTGAACCAGATAAAGAGATGCCACATGCATCCTCCTTATAACTGTCATTTCCATCATAACAGACTCTATTTTTCACAGTAGGACTTATTCGTGCCAGGGCCCCTCTGAGTCCCAATGTCTTTTGGATCAAGAGGCCCCAATCAGATGCCCAGAGGGCAGGCCCAGGAACAAGTAATGGAAGATTTTCTCTCTTTAATCAGCCCTGTATAGTTATAAATAGGACTGGCTCCCCCAGTGTGGAATGGATTTTGAGGGCAGGAGAGCTTTCATTTTTTGTCTCTGTAGCCCCAGCACTGGTACTTTGAGACTGACATCTATAAGTACTACACCATGCTGGCTCTTTCCATATCCAGTTTTGGTAGTGATTAAGGTAGTTCATCAAAGAGCCAATCACACAGAATTTTTCCCAGTCCAGGTCTCCACAATAATGTTGCACCAGAGAAGAAAACGGTCATGGAATCATAGTTTGAGAGCTGGAAAGGATGTTCAATGTTCTCTGGTCCAACTTCCTCATTGTACAGAAGAGGAAAATAAAGGCCAAAGGAGTGAGGTGAGCCAAGGTTCCATGGGGAGTGGCAGAGGCAGATTTTGAACTCAGGTCCTGTAATCCCAAATTCAGTTCTCTTTTTTCCTTGTACCACTGGTCCACAGACACTGTTATCCATCGGTCATTAATGATGAATCAGATGTTGAGGGACAGGGCTATATAGGATGGTCACTTTTATGTCAGTTGGTGGACACAGATTCCACTCTATAGGGGAGGAGTGGTCAAGACATATCTGGAGTTCTTAAGGGATAGGGGGATCCTATCTTCAGAGAAGCCACTAAAGCTGCCATATGCCAGCCACCCAAGGGCCAGACTAGTTTTGTTCTGAACAGTTCATCACCAAGATGAAAACGGAGTTCTTTCTCCTCCCCCTTCCCCACCACCTCCCCCACCACTATAGCAACCATCTACCAAGTCAGAGACTGTGATCTGTGTTGATGGAGGAAGTACCCTCACCAGGGCAGATGAAACTAAGACTCTTTCAAATACGAAAGTATAATTTCTTATAAAGAAAGTGCTACTGATATGTTTGTATATTTTTATGGCCCCATTATTCTATGCTAATGCTACTGCATAAGCGGCCAGTGTCTTTACTTGTGATGTTTTATTCCTAAGTGCTCCAAGAGTGAATTGAATTATTAATGCAGAGACTATCTATCACTAAGAGGATTCATTAAAAGGATTTCAGGGGAAATGGGGTAATTTATTGGACTGGCAATGAAATGCAGAGTCTTTCTCCCTAGATTAGATCATTGATGCCGGTCTGGCTCGAGTCCTCGGTATTTAAGACTTGACAGCTTTGTTGGATGGCCTGCGCAAAGGAAGTTTGGTCAGCTTCTTTGGGGCCAGGTATCCACTCCACAATTTGGCACCAACTTTCCTTTTCAGCCTTATGTCATACCATTCCCCTCTATGGCCTCTACGTGCCTGTCAAAGGGAACTGTTAGCTATTCCCTGAAATCAAACTTCCCACTCTCATCTCTATTCCTTCACTCAGGCTTGTCTCCAATGCCCAAAAGCTGCATCCCTTCCTCAGTTACCCCTCTCAGAATCCGCTTATTTCTTCAATCCTTGGTTCAGATACAACCTCTTCAGCAAAGGCTTCACTAACATCTCTCTAGCTCTCTGGTGCCATATTTATCTATGTGCAATATAGAGACTATGATGAAGTACATCAAGTCTGTTGGACAGGGATGTCAAGACGACCCAGGTTCAAATGTCTGCTCAGACATTTATTATCTATGTAACTCTGGGCAAGTCAATTACTCTCTATTTGCCTTAGTTGCCTCATCGGTAAAATGAGGATAATAGCAGTATCCACCTTACAATGACATTGTGAGGATCTAATGAAAAGGTACATGGTTAACCATAAAGCACTATGG